>NC_088882.1:20902485-20947342 GCF_032884065.1 Artemia franciscana | reverse complement strand
TTGTCTCTCTAGGTTTAATTTGATTGTTGGCAATTCTCCCCTGCGCTTTCTACGTTTACAGAGGCTGGTAGATAGATGCTTCCATTTAAACCTTTATGATATTTAGCTGTCTTGTAATTTTATTGTCTTTCACTTTTAGATTAAGTTTAGAATCAGGTTAAAGGACCTATTATCCTATGAAATGAGCTTTGAACTAAGCTATAAAAGTGCCTTTGTTTTGAATAATTTTGATAATGCAAACCTGCTCTTAAGGGAAATAGGGAGTAATACTTTCATAAAATTGATTCAAAACTCTCCGTTGGAAATCTTTCGGGAAACCATTAAAATTTAGGAAACCTAGATATATGGGCCTGAAAATGTACTTTTTGGGCTATCTGACCCACTTTAAAATCTCTATCGTTTACTAAAGGTAAGTTTTGATTTTTTTGCAACTAAATTATAATAAACTTTGTTTATTTCAAGGATTTTATTATAAATAAAAACACTGCTCAAAACACAGAGCGATGCAAATATTTATGAACTAAAAAAAAGAGTCTGTGAAACTGAGAAATCAGCGCTTATAATGAGTTAAGGAATATATTTAATGGGGAAGGATCGGTACCCCCCCCCCATCTTAAAATTCGAAATTTTCCAGAATTTCTGGTGAATTCTTATTTAAAATTGACAGAAATATTTTTTTTTTCTTATACCCCTTCTCCCTGAGGATATTTCCTGTGTACTTGCCTTTATGAGTTGTGACGATTCTGGAAAAAACGAATTTTAGTTGTTGTTGTACTGTATCATCCAAATTTCTTATGAAAGTAAGGATGATTTCTAATTATCCAATTCTATTTTGCTGTCAAAGTAGGCTAAGCTTAAGTTATTGATGGAATTTTAATTGGTGCTGAAAATGCGATTTTCTTATGCTTTATCAATTCCATTCATGCATCAATGGGTAGTATAAAAAAAGGCAACAACAACAGCAATAGGAAAACAGTTTCGGCAATATCATTTCGTCAAAAAATATCAGGCCTACCGCCCACCGGTACTACCCATCTACAATTATAAAATAAGACCAGATGTTACTGTCCGTGATTTATGGGGCATCAGAGGAATTATTCAAACCCTTAATTTTTCCGAAGTACCCCTTCAATAATGAAGGGTATCTAACAAAGCCTGTGTTCAATGCTACAACTTAAAGGCCGGACAGTACGATTACCGAAAATTAGCTATGCAGAAGAGAAAATACTGTAAAAAAAGGGGGATGGTACCCTTTGGTGAATGCAAACGGGTTTAGAAAACGTTCCTTTACTTGACGCAGCAAAATTTGAATAGCAGGGTTTCCAGTTGTAACCTGATTTTAAATGACAACATCACAAAAAAGGTAAAAGGAAGACAGATATGAAGAATTTTGTATCGCTTTCAGCATTAGCCTTTAGTCAAGTTGAGGAAGGAGCAAATTTGAAAAAAAAATCAATTAAAGAAAAGACGTGAGGATAATTGAACATATTAAAACATTAACAAGAATGAACACGCTTATTTTGGGTAAATTATTTTACAATTTATAGATTAATCAATTTGTGATTGTTTACACACAGAATTTATCATTAGGAAAGGGAAAAATGTTCCAACCTGGTTGTGCCCCAAAAGAGTTAAAGGTCTAAATGTGAAACTGCAATGAAATTTGAGGGGTATTTTGACCTAAATCAAAAATCACAATCTGCATCCCGTTTATATGGAAAGAGGAGTTAAATTAGGGAATAATTAATTAAAGAAAAACGTTAGGATAATTCATAAAACATTTTCAGTAAATAACACGCTTATTTTGTGACAAATTATTTGACAATTTCAATATTATGAAATTTTTGGGTTGTTTACGTACAAGAATTATCATTGAGAAGGGGGGACTGTTTCAAACCAGTTGTGTCTCAAAAGAGTAAGGGTTTCAATGTGAATGTTGAGGAGTGTTTTGAGCTAAATCAAAAGACAATATGTGCATCCTGTTTATAAAAAGTGTGTATCTGGAATACCTTAAGAATAACCAAGGGTTTCAACTTGAAAGTTTCAGGCTCCCTGCTACCGCTACTTCTACAATAGCTGTGATAACATATTAGTTTGACTACAACTACTTGTGACTTTGACCAATCCTAATTTGAACAAACTTCGAAAAACCGGCTTTGAACAAATTGTATGAGTATAAAATAAATTAACGAAAATGCAATTTTTAAGCTAACTAAAAAAAAAAAAAAAAATTAAGTCAAGTTGTTGTTTCAAAAATCTCTACAACTCTTTGTTAAAATTATCAAACTTTTATGCACCATTTTCTTAGATATGTTGAAATAGAATTTGTATGAAAAAGCTTAATTCAGAAAGCCCAATAAAAAAAGAAAAAAAAGTGGCAAACACAGATTATAGTGCTAGATCGGGGCAATAGATAAAAACCAAAATCAATGCCCTTATACGTCAGTTGTTGCCAGACATGCTAAAAGTATTTAACATGGAAGAGATAGCCGTGAGCTTTTCTGTACCGTTCCCCCTTAAGTCGTATCATTAAGGGACTTTTTTCTATGTTTTGATTGTCAAAGAAAACCAAACCAAAACGAGTACAAAAAGCTGATCAACGATATTTTTGTAGCCAGGGCTAGTAAAATTTGTTTTAAATACATTTATAAAATATTAATTTCCAGTTTTCAATTAGTAATAAGTAACTCCTTTTTTATAATGCCAATTTTTGGTTTACATTGTTCTCATTTTCAAAAAAGTGTATTACTCTTTGTTTATTGAAACCGTTGATGTAAAACAATTTCTGTTCTACATGAGAATGTTTGATCTTTTCAAACAGTTCGTAGTAACGACTGTAAGTAAGAAGTGGCTCGGTCCAATGGTAACGAAAACTTAAAAAACAGAATTTTTATAGAAAAGATACGTTAAAAGAATTGCATTTTTATGTTGCTTCCAAATATATAAGATTCATTAATTTTTATGTTACCCTTCAAAAGCCTAAGAAAATTTGGCTGATTTTTGAAGAAGGTGTGTGACACCACCTAAAAGTCACGGAATCGTATTGGAAATCGCACCAGCAGATTCAGCGTATCAGAGAACCCTATTATAGATGTTTCTAGCCCACATCAGCAAAAAAGCGAATTTTTTTTTGTCAGACGGAAGATCACGGCTGCGTCTTTATTATTATTATTTTTTGAAGAGATAGTAGTATTGAAAGTCCTAGAAGATCAGGAGAGGGATAATTTGAATGGAACTTTAAAGTTCTAGTGCACTTTTTAAGTCACCACAAATATTGGAGGGCAACTAGTCCCCTCCCACGCCCTTTCCCCACAAAGTCGTCTGATTAAGATGTTGAGATAGCCACTTTGTTCAGCATAGGTCCAATAAATATTTCTTTGGGAATGACAGGACTTTCTTTGGGGTGGTTTTTCTACGGGGAGAATCTATTGTTGGACGGGGGGAATTTTCTGGGGGTGAGCTTGCCAGGGAAAATTTTACACGGGGGAATTTCCTAGAATCCATATACGAAATTCGTTTTATTTATATTAATTTCTCTTTGATGACTTAATTTTACACTTGGAAATGTTCTGGGGGAACAGTCTGGGTGAAATTTTCAGCAGGGTTGGAATTCTCTTGGTGATTTTGCTATGGAGGGGGAGGCTACTCCGTGGCAGAAATTCTCCATGACAGAGTTGTCACTAGGAGAAATTCTCCTTGGGGATGGCTGAAAAACTTGGGGTTTATTTGATTTATCTAAAAAGAATGCGACGAACTAACTAGTATCGCGAACTGTCTTCAAATATATTGAATTTTGGCGGGAACCATGCATTTCTTTTCGCTTGCCCACACCACTGGTCCTTGAAACACTTCCGGAGATATTTTTCACTTGGCATTCTTTGTCCCATCTTCGATCTTGCTTGTATTTAATAATAATAATAAAAAAACATTTTTTCAACTGAAAGTAAAGAGCAATATCAAACAGTTCGTACTAACGAACTGTAAGTAAGGAGTGACTCGGCTCAATAGTAATCGAAACTCTAAAAAAAAAAAGAATTTTGATACATTAAAGAATCAACTTATTATGCTGATTCCAAATATGTGAGATTCATCAAGTTTAGTGCTACCCATCAAAAGCTACGAACCTGAGAAAATTTGCCTGATTTTTGAAACAGGCGAGAAACACCACATGAAATTAAAGAAATCTTAATGAAAATCATACCGTCAGATTCAGTTTACCACAGTGGACCCTACTGTAGAATTTTCAAGCTCCTATCTGCAAAAATGAGGAATTTTATATTTCTTGCCAGAAGACAGATCGCGGATGCTTTTTTATTTATTTATTTATTTTTTCCAAGGGGTGATTGTGTCGAAATAATGGTCCTAGAAGATCGGGAGAGGATGCATTTGAACGGAAATTAAAAGTTCTATTGCCCTTTTTTAAGCGACCAAAAAGATTGGGGGGTAACTGGGCCCCCTGCCACGACCGTTTTCCCCAAAATTTTCTGATCAAAATTTCGAGATGACCATTTTGTTCAGTATAGTTGAAAAATTAAATAAGTATGTCTTCAGGTGTAAAATGACCCCCACAGTCCGTGGGGAGAGGCCTTTTAGTTATGAAATTCGCAAATTGTTTACGTATAGTAATTGTTATTGGAAAGTATATAGACTTATTTTGTTTGGGGGGTTGTTTACTTGGGGTTGACTTCTGTAGTGAAAATTTTCCTTGGGGGGAGATTTGGGGGGAATTTGTGGGGGTGGTGGTGGTGGTGAATTTTCTTGGGAAAATGTTACACTAGGGGGATTTGAAAGAATTAATATACGGAATTCTTTTTAATTGTCTTACATTCTCTTTGGCAAATTTTTCATGCGGACATATTCCGGGGTAATTTTCCAGGGGCTTTCTTCCACGGGTTTTGATTTCAGGAAGTAATTTCCACGGAAGGGGGCATTTCTGAAGTTATCGACAAACTGATTAGAGATTAAAGTCTTAATCAAATGAAAGAAGGCAAAGAAGAATTTTTCATGCTGAATCTCCGCAAGGAATTTTACAGGGAGGGTAATATTAGCCAGGATGGAACTATCTGGAGGGAACTTGTGGGGGTGCACTTTACGTTGAATGTAATTTCTACTGAGGAGTTTTCAGTGAGGGAAAGGAGTATATTTCATCGAGTGTGAACCAGATTTACTGGCATTATTTGAAAAACGGACAGAAATTATTCCATATATGAAGGATTGCCCCCTCCTCAATACCTTGCTCTTTTTGGTAAAGTCTAACTAATTGTCTCAATTTTTTAAGAGCATCTGTTGAAACATGGGGGCCGTTCAATTCGAATGGGGGGCTTTTTTAAAAGCGCTAACAGTTTTAGCGTAAAGAACAAGTTATTGGGGAGGGGGCAACCCTTTATCTATGGAATTAATCTGCCAAAATTAATATGCAAATTGTTTTTTTATTTGTCATGTACGCTGAGCCAAATTTGAACCTGCATTAGTTGAAAAACGTTCTGAAATTAAATAGAAAAACAACGTTTTTAACTGAAAGTATGGAGCGACACTAAAACTTAAAACGAAAAGAAATTGTTCCGTATATGAAAGGGGCTGTCCACTCCTCAACGCCTCACTGTTTACACTAAGTATATTGTTTTTAGAAGTAGGGCTGTGACAAAGAGTCAAATTTTAGCTTAAAGAGTGAGACTTCGATGAGTGGAGAGCCAAATTCATATACGGAATATTTTCTGTTCGTTTTAAGTTTTAATGTCACTCCCTACTTTCAGTTTAATTTTTTTTTTATTTTTTATTTAATTCAAACTTAAAACGAAAAGAAATCATTCCGCTGTGGCGGACTGCTCCCTCCTTAACCAGTCGATGGTTACGATAAAGTTTTAAAGTTTTCGTTTGAAGTTTTAATGTTGCTCCTTATTTTCAGCTGAAAAAAAGTATATTTTTTATTTAGTTTTTGTTGTTGTTTGAATCATTCTCAGGCATAACCAAGACATGGCTTGGGTTACCGCCTCATAAATTTCTGATTTCTTGCTGTTAATTTATGTATAATAATAATTGTAAACCAATTGGTAGCGTTTCGTTCGTTGGATTGTAAATAATATTCTGAAAAAAACTTGAATATTTGGCAAAATTTTCGATGAACAGTGCATTTTCTTGAAAAATTTCTTAATAGTATTTTAACTACAGAACTTCAGGTGTACCGAGAGAGATATTATCAGTGGTGGTTTTAGAGGGAGAAAGAGGGGCACTTGCCCTGAGTGCAGAAATTTTAGGGGTACACGATTTCAAATAACCAATCTAACGGTTATAATCATTTTGTATTTTTTTAATTATTACTTTTATTAGAATAAACTACAGGTCGCTATTGGAAAACGTGTGTTAATAAATAAAAATTTTGTTAAACGTTGGCCTGAAAACTTTCGGGGGACAGGGGTGAGGGGCGCTACTCAATGTTTCGACCGGGGTGCAAGAGAGGCCAGTGGATATTATTGTTTATATAGATGGAAATATGGCGTGACTTTAGATCTTCTATGTGGCTGAAGCTATTGCGATCTCTGCAATAATGTTCTCTAATGTTTGAATGCATTATATATGTTACTGTGAATGTTCGAAATCTGGTTAATATCGACATTCACCAATGAATGTCCGAAATCCTTTTTTCTCGGAAAGACTCAATTAGCTTTGCGGATCAGCTTTTTCAGTCTTTTAGCTTCGATGGCAAAAGTTGAAGTTAAGTTAAAATAGGTTGTAAATCTCATAAATGGGTTAAAAACCTAACCCAACTTAACCTAACCTAACGTGTCTCCATCAAACCTTGCACAAAACTGAAAAAGTTGACTGGCAACGCTGACTAATTCCAAGGAGAAAAAAGTATTTCGGACGTTCACCGGTGAATGTCGACAGTCACCAATTTCGGACATTCACGATAACATATACATATGTTTAAATACATTGAAACGTTTAATGTAAATAGGAAAAGATAAATGATTCTATTCAAAATTTCTGAAAAAAATGCTCCTGGTAGCAATTGCCATCCCCACAAGAAAGTCCTTGACAAGACTCATGACCCCCCCCCCCAGCCGACCTTTTCCAAATCTGTGCCGGCAGGCATGTGAATATAGTATTGTATGATGCATAGAAAAAAATTGTTGCAATGGGACACTACTCCCCCCTCCCCCCGCACTCTAGCAACAATAATAAAGATGTGCACCAAAAACATTCCCAGAAATCGAGAGGGATTAGATATCCAGTTCCACCTTTCCCCCAAGTTCATTCTATATTTATCTGAAAGCTCAATGAGAGTAAGTATACTTTGGTATTATAATGTACTCTTCAATGCACATGCCCCCCTGCCTACAAAATGACTCACCACCCCTCCTTCATAATAGCTGATACGCACTTACTTATCCTCGTGCGTAAATTTTTGAAATATAAAATAAATTAGTTCAGTTAAATGAATCATTAAAATGAATTTCAGGCTCAACTAAAATGAAGGGAGAGGGAAACTAACCCTTGTCTCCCCATACTTGTTTCTGTATTCATCTGAAGGGTCATGGAGAGTTAGACAAGTTGGGCATTTAAATGCGCTCTTTCTTATCTTACAAGCAGCATATCTATTTTTTTTATTTTCATTGCTGTTTGTCCAATGACCCTTTACGGTTTGACCTCTTAATAAATAATTAAATAAAAAAAACAAGTTTTTTGACTCTTTGTCACAGTTCTACTTTTTAAAGCAATAAAATTTTTTTTTAGCGTAAACAGCGGGACGTTGAGGAGGGGACAGCTCCTTTCATGTACGGAATAATTTCCGTTCGTTTTGAGTTTTAATGGCAAAAGTCTTCTGGCAAAAAACGCAAGATTCCACATTTTTGTAGAAAGGAGCTTGAAACTTCTACAGTAGGATTTTCTGATACGCTGAATCTGATAGTGTGATTTTAGTTAAGATTCTGTGACTTTCAGGGGGTGTTTCCCCCTATTTCTAAAATAAGGTAAATATTTTCAGGCTCGTAACTTTTGAAGCGTAAGACTAAACTTGATGAAACTTATATATTTAAAATCAGCATAAAAATACGATTCTTTTGGTGTAACTATTGGTATCAAAATTTCGTTTTTTAGAGTTTCGGTTACTACTGAGCCGGGTCGCTTCTTACTACAGTTCGTTACGACTAACTGTTTGATATACTAGGCAAGGAAGTCATTAGCATTTTCATTGCAGAGTCAAAGTCTCGGACGGAGCCAGAATTCTTGGAGCAGAAGCAGGCAGCTCTGTTTGGGGCATAGAATCAAGGAATGATCCGTCGAATACAGAAGTGACCGTAATTGCGACGTTGCTTGTGCCACCGAAGCATATTTCTGCTGGGTTTGTTATATTTTTTCAACCCTTAAGTTCTTGTTATATTTACATTGTTAATTTTTTCAACCTTTAAGTTCTTATTTACTTTATAAAGACTCAACGCTGAATGTTGCATGTTAAAAAAGAAATAAAGAGAGAGAGAGAGAGGAGAGAGAGAGAGAGAGAGAGAGAGAGAGAGGAGAGAGAGAGAGAGAGAGAGAGAGAGAGAGAGAGAGAGAGAGAGAGAGAGAGAGAGAAGAGAGAGAGAGAGAGAGAGAGAGAGAGAGAGAGGAGAGAGAGAGAGAGAGAGAGAGAGAGAGAGGGAGAGAGAGAGAGAGAGAGAGAGAGAGAGAGAGAGAGAGAGTGAGAGTGAGAGTGAGAGTGAGAGTGAGAGTGAGAGTGAGAGTGAGAGTGAGAGTGAGAGTTGAGAGTGAGAGTGAGAGTGAGAGTGAGAGTGAGAGGTGAGAGTGAGAGTGAGAGTGAGTGAGTGAGAGAGAGAGAGAGAGAGAGAGAGAGTGAATTTCTTGGATGTTTAGAGACTATGGATGAGTTTTATTCATTTATTTTCTATTATTCGCTATTAGAAATAAATACGCCCAGAAAAAAGTTGTTCCATATAAAAGTATACATAAAACATAAAATTTATTCATAAATTTGGTGGTTGTGCTTGTTTGTCTTCAGCTTCTTCCAAAAATGTTTTCATAAATGTTGCCTATTAAAAGTAGTCTTTACCATAAAATTTGATTTTTACAGAAGTAATTTAAGAGAATTAAATAAAACGTGTAAAATATTCATAAATTTTTCCTGCGATTAGTTATAAATATTAAACCTATGATATTGGATATCCGTATTATATTCCTTTTGTCTGTGGTATAAACACCCCGACGATGCAAAATCTATTTTCGACGAAATAACTACATACGGGTGCGAGTTTACTCTAAGATTTGTTTGAACCCCCCGCCCAAGTAAACGTAGTACAATCTGAATCCAAAGATGCACTGTTCAACATATTTGATCTTGCCCCTTTGGTTAAATCTTGTGACCACCCCCTCTAGCTTGAGGAACGGACATTTTTTGTAGTATAGGGGTACTCTTTCATAATAGTAATCATACTATCGACAGTTGTCTCGAATGGATTATCATACTGTTGTTGTTTGGTCAATGTTAATTTGGTAGAAGATTGCTTGTGAAGCTAGAGCGGATGAAAATAAGAAAATATTACTGTCTTTTAATGCTTGTTGTAGATGTTACGCTTACCGCAAAACAATTATTGAGCAACAAGTCAGTCTTTTTTCTTCATTTGACCAGACGTAATTTGCTTAAGCTTTTCAACACATCCCATATAGAATATTAATGATGATTCATTTTTTTTTTACACTACGCCTTCCTTATGGCGCTGATTGTTTGTCAAAATGATTGATTTGGTTAGAAACTATTGATGACTTTAGTGGTGATATGCTATCATCAACCTGTTGAAAGAAAGATATAGTTGCATCTTAGGTTTGATTATGAGGGACTGTCGACTTTGTCATTGGATGTACAGCATCGAACGTCACCTGCTTGCCCCGTTAGCGGTATCACGCTCCACCACGGTAGGTTATGTGAAAAATGGCAAGAGTACTCAATCGATCGCTAACTGTGAGATTTAATGCCCTTATAAAGGAGGGAAAATAAATCAAAAGGCGGAAGGCAAGGCAAAATATAAGGAGGCAAAATAAATCACAATACCCTACTCCCATAGTGCCATAGAGTAGCTGGTGAGAGTGTCAAGATAACGATGTTATTGTCGAAAACCCGAAAGGACACACCTCTAGATGTAGCATGATGCCCGCAGCCCCAATCCTGCGAACATCTAATTTAAAAATAAGGATTTATACACATGATGACAGGATGAACACAGATTAATGTAGAATGGCTGACATGCTACATCGTGTTTAAATCGGAATTATATAAAGGCTTTGATTTTGTATAGTTGGAAAAGGTCATTTGTGCCCCCCTCTAAACCGCTTGTATATTGAGATCATTCACCTTTTTTTATTACTCAGAATCATTAAAGGATCATTTATGGAAATGGCTTCCAATGGTCAGGAGTAAATTTTTTTCAAAAAAAAAAATAATAATAATGATGAGACGCTCCTTAAAGATCGACTAGTAATGTAATGCGTTTTTCCTGACACCTAGTCTTAGTTGTTACTTTTAAAATGAGCTGTTGTACAAGCTGATGGTTTATTACTTTGCCCCAGAAGATAAAACTAAACACTTCCACGTTGTTATTTTTAAAACTGCAGCACGTGCTAGCTAAGGCTAGGTTAATTGGCCTCAAAACAAAACACATTAATGGTTTCCTATGTATTTGATGGTCAAAACAACTTGATTCTATGCCTATCATTACATGATTGTCATAGAAACAATTTACAAATAATTTTTAAACAATGCCATTGCGTTGCATTGTTATTTATAGCTGATGAGGAGCTTTTTGCTTAAACATAAATTTCTCTAGCCTAAAATGTATCGGAAACGAACAAAACTTTGATATATTAACGCGAATAGGTATTAGGCCTACTTTTATTCCTGATACAGATCAGGCTCTACGATTCTTGATTACAATTCCCTCTTTTCGATAGAAGATATTTTCCTGAACAAAAAGACTGTGAAGCTTGCTAGCACCTGGACTGTAAAGTTCGAGAATCTAAGGTTTCTTGACTAAGGTCTTCTTGGCTGTAGATGACCTCCTACTAAATTCCAAGTGAGTGCGCACACTTAGTGCAGAAGTTAGTTGATGCTCATAAGAACAGATGGGCCAAATTTTGGCACAGTTTGGCTCTTGACCCGCAATGGCCCACTTTGGCTCTTCAGTTATGCACATTGAAAATCATAGTTTTGCCAAAAATTGGGATTGGATGGGGGGTGGGCTGGTTGACAGAGGAACCACGGGTCTACTTTGGTCTCTAGCTTGTTTTTGCAACGAATGCTCGTTATCTGGACAAATCATTAGGCAATTTTTGTTTCTGGTGCGTCCCACAATAATCAAGTTGTCCAATCCTTGGGGTTTTCAAAATGGTTTGTATCATGAATGACATTTTGCTGCAAAAATAAAATGTTATAATATATTTTAATCAGGTTTTCAAAGAGGATTGATCAAAATTAAAAAGAAAACTGTATCTCTCTCTTCATTCTAAAGTTGATTTTCTTGGCCAACTTTCTGGCAACAATACTAAGAGAAGAGAAAGTTGAAACTTCCAATTTCCTGGGAATGAGAAAACTATTAAACCTTAGAATGCACAAGTGATATGGTTCCTCCATTTCAGTCATAAACACAAAGAATGAAAAAGAATTTGGGATTCTCCACTTCTTCTTTAGGCTACTTTGATTTGAATAAGGTCAGAGTTCGTTTGATGAATTGACACATTGTTTTATACTATTAAGGTATATTTTTGGTTCGTTCAATTCATGAATTTTTACAGTAATTTTTACTTTTGTTTATTGCTAAGCAGTAAATTTATGGTCATGCAAAACTTTATTTGAATATTGCTTGGCGTGACTTTCACAACCATAAAGTCTACAGTGACAATTTACTTAGGTAAATGTTTCAAGGTCAACAAGTCAACAATAAATGGTTAACTTTTATTTAGTCAATTGCGATCGTTTTTGGTAATCCGTTTTGTTATACTCCCTTAACAACTTTTTTGCTGTTCAAATCAATTTATAAACAGGTTATGTTTGCATTATTCGAGTTTTCAAAGAACAATGGTTGATGGAGGAACTGGAGTGTATTGATCCATGCGGTTCCTAAGATACATTGTTTACTTTCCTTTTGTGTTGTAATAGACTTTGGCTTCCCTTGCAAGCGATCATTTAATTGCCCACTCTCATTTCTGACGTTTTGCCGACTGAGAGATTGGTAATGAAATATATGAGCAGGTTTCTTTGGCAGAAGTCTATAAGTTTACCCAAAAAGAATGCAGCTGGATCAATTCTTGACAGTTTCTAAAATGTTGGACTTTCCAACGGATTAAGTGCAATGTAGGTTTTTTCAACCACTTTGAAAATTTAGGATCTTTTCCGTTATACCTATACCGCTATTTAATTTTTTTTAAGTCATTTGTGGGTATTAAGTTGAAATAAAAGAGTGAATTACGGCAAAATGCGTACTTTACATTACCCCCAACCCCCTAATGTGGAAACAAATAGTCCAAATAATATATTTCCCTCGCATTTTGTCATACGTCAATCTTCTGTTTCAACTTCATATGCGTGAGTTGAAGTAACGAGTCCACGAGTAAGCGGACAAATACTGACCCGTAAATAGTGGTACAGGTATAGCGCAAAAGATAAAATTTTTTAATGTGGCTGGTACTTATTGCATTATTGCTATTGTTCAAAGCTTTTACCGGCCATGAGGTAACAAAATTTTAGTCTACAATATTAATTCTCTTAAAAAACAAGTAAGATCAGTTTTCAGTAAAGCGCCCATTCTTCAGAATTCTACAAATTTAGGGAAATATAACGAGTCATGCTTTTTGAACCCATATTGTACATATATGTGGCATAAACTGTGAAGCAATAGTTTTTTATTAATTTCGAGTTTTATCTTCGCTCTTTACTTCCATTAGAATAACTTTGATTTAAAAAAAAAATCAATTGTTGCTCGCTTTTAGGTTTTGAAATATACATAAAAACTTTATGACGATGCTGTCAAGACGAGTTTACAAAAAAGCCGTAGGTGTAAAATTAGATCTTAAATCAGACCTGAAATGGCTGTCCATGATGTTAGAATTGCCTGCTACTTCTGATTGTCAGTAGACGATTTACAAGAAAAATATTGACGGACCTGGGAAGGGGCCTCAGTTTTAAGGTTTTCAACCATAGAAATAGGATAGTACCCTTTTATCCTTCCCAGCCTTTCCATACCAGAAATGGCACCCAAAGGGCACTTTTTGGATGCCATAAGGCATTTTATGATTGTGTTACCAATCAAAATTTATGTAAAAAAAAGATTATATATGAAAAATAGATTTCAAATGAGCCCTTAAACAGCTCTCTATGATGTACCGTCGCCCCACTAGCAACGGCGAAGAAAAGAATAAATAAATGAGAGAACACATGAATGCTACCAGTGCAAAAGGTAATTTTGCTTGTTCAAGGTAGGGGCTGTGATTTTCCTGTACAGGGTTTTTGTCAATGGCAATACGGTTTACTATTTATTTCAACCGACGAAATTTTTGCCTGATCAGCTAAAAATGGCAATTTTTTCGCACTAAACATTTTATTCTCATAATGTAGTTTGAAAGTTTTGATAGCTATTGGAAGTGGTTCGCTTTTTGCTGGGTTACATCACGACTATCGCTACAACCTTGATCAAACTAGATTCTCTGCATAATGAGGCATCTGCCTTGTCTCAAGAACAACTAAGGGTACTAAAATGTTTTTTTTTGTGATCCATTTTGGGGGAGAGGGTATAGCCAACTCAAAAAACTCTCTGTATAAAGATTATCGAAATCTCAGGAACAACTTTGGGGACGGAGTTGAAACTTTCAGATGCTTTTGGGGAAAGAAAATAGGAGGATAGGGCAAAAAGATTTTAAATTTTGAGCTTGAGGGAGGGGAAGGGGCTCTGTAGTTTCGTCTCTGATCCAAAAAAGTATTTTGTACTATAAACTCCTGTTCGATTTAGAATAATCCATAGATTGTCAAACAGTTCGTGGTAACAAACTATAAGTAAGGAGAGACCCGACTGAATCGTAACCGAAACTTTAAAAAACGGAATTTTATGCTAAATTCAAATATATAAGCTTCCTCAAGTGTAATCTTACCCATCAAAAGTTGCGTGCCTGAAAAAATTTGCCTTATTTTCGAATAAAAGAGGAAATATCAATATATCATCGATGTATCAAGAAATATCGAATAAAAGAGGAAATAGTGGCTTCATATATCAGCTCATTGGTACTCTTGCAATGCAAGCAAAAGTTGACGACATATTTTTACCGAAATTGCCCCTTATGAAGTTGTTTTCTATTGTTATTAGTAAATAAAAAAAACAAGCTTTTTCAACTTAAAGTAAGAAGCAACATTAAAATTTAAAACGAACAGAAATTATTACGTATATGAGGGGGTTCATCCCCTCGTCAATACCTAGCTCTTTACGCTAGAGTTCGAATTTTGTTCCAATTCTTTAAGAATGACCACTGAATCATAAAGGCCGTTTAATTAGAATAAATAGCTCTTTTGAAAGTACTAAGAAAAAATTTACCGTAAAAAGCGAGGTATTGACGAGGGGGCGATCCCCCTCATATAAGTAATAATTTCTGTTAGTTTTAAGTTTTGATGTTGCCCCTTACTTCAGTTGAAACAAAAAATAATAATAATTAATTTGTTTCTTACCCACAAAAACACTATAAAAGTATTAAAATGTGGAATAAAAATAATGAAATACATGCAAAGACTTAAAACTTTAACAACATTAAAACTTAAAATGAACATAAAGTATTACGTATATGAGGGGGGTTTCCCCCTCCTCAACCCCTCGCTCTTCACCCTACACTTTTTCGGCATTTTCTTATTGTTTTAATTATTTAAATTAAGAAAAAGTTTCTTATTGTTCTAGTTAAACGATCCTGGTGTTTTAGGAGTCGTTTTTAAAGAATCGGGACAAAATTTAACCTTTAGCGTGAAGAGCGAGGTATTGAGGTGCCCCCTCATATGCGTACTTTCAGTTAAAAACTTGTTTTTTTTTTATTTAGTATTATCGAAGTCAACCAACAGACAATATGTCTTGCTAAGTTGTCAAAATTCTGCGTCTTTAATATTCGGGAACGGATAGGGATATCGTGTCGAAACTTCCAGGGAGTGCTGACATTGCTGGACATTGAAATATGACTTGAAAGGAGAGGGAAAAAATTAAAACAACGACACTATATGCATCCACTTTATCAAAATACCATATTTGCAATATCTTGGGAATAGCCTTGGAGTTAATTTTTAGGTTCTGTAAGAGAAGAAAGGAGGAAGGCATTTTCAATCCTGTGATGCGGGGAGGTAGGTAAGAACGTCATGTCTCCGATCCATCTTAACATTTTTTCACTTTAAGCTCCAATGGGGCATTACAATTTATTCCTGGTAAACATTTATTTATATCAACCAAAAACGAACAGAAAACCTCTTAAATAGTTTTTGAAAAATTCAAAGAAAAGTAAAGAGCTATATTAAAGACTAAGACGAGCGAGAGTAAACTCCTGCAATAATTCGAGCTTAAAGCAAACAGAAATTACAATAAATGAAGCCCAAATAGAAAATAAATCAAAATAGGTAATTCTATCGAACATAAAGATAATAGGCACTGCCGTAGATGAATAAATAGATCCTAACGCGAACAAAAATTGAAATATTTATAAATTGATTAGCCTTGTCATATCTTTTTGTTGTTGTGTTGTTGCTGATGTTATAAAAATAAGAACACACATTGCTCGACATAGAAGTCATTTTCAATTGAGTGCAAATGACGCTATGGCCTTTTGAAAGTTTGGGGGGGGGGCAGTCGATTAACTCATGTTTGTTGTGATTTCTGTTTATTTTAAATTGACTGGATTAATGATTTGGCTTCACTTCGTTTTAGGATTCATTTATTCAACCTCATCAGGTGTCTGCTATGTTTATGTCTTATGTATATTTTGGTTTCGGTTCGCTTCGGGTTTTATTTGTCCATTCACAGTAACTTCTGATCGTTTTAAGTTTGAATTATTATAGGATTTTATTTCTGCTCGTCTTAGGGTTTTATGTGGCTCTACCCTTCTTCGAAGAATATCGTTTTTGGATCACGTTTTGAAAAATTAAATTTAGTGAATAAAGCATATTCTATTGCATGAAGGGTTATTATTTTGTCTTAAAATATGTTTACTTTTTTGAACTACTTATCTTTTTGTTATCTCGCTTATGAAGTTTGTTGCAAATACCTTAGATGTCACAACAAGTAATTTATTCTGAGTATGCCAAATATACCTGCTCTTTGGCATTTCCATATTAACTCTACCATTAATATTTTCAAGCAAAACCCTTGTGGTAATAAATCGTATTGAAAGTGTTTCTACAAGACACCATTAGTTAGATATACTTATTCATAGATCACCATATAAAGATTATAATTAAACTCAATGGTGTTGTGGATTATTGTCCCTCATCTCTGGCTTTATATGGCATTGTCCGATGATTTTAAGTTTTAAATAATGAGCTATCGTGTATGGGTCTAAACTATTTTTAAATATTGGTGGGTATTGTCTTAGCCTGAACATTTTTCAAACAATAAATTGTTCTAAAAGTAATAGAGATGGAATTTAAGATCGAGCTGGCTACACTCGTTGTTGAAAATCACTCAAATTCGAATCCTGATTCTTGACCGCCTAAGGCGGTCAAGAGCGTAGCGTAGATCAACTAGATTTTGGCTCAAATTTTAGGTCGAACTTTGAACCGAGCCAGTTTCTAAAAGATTAAAATGGTGTTTTTTATGCTTTCCGTTATTCTGATCAATCGTAGCTTAGAGTTAACGACGATTATATTCGTTGCGTTGTTTTTCAATTCTGGTCTGTTTTTGCTGGCCGTTTTAGCGGAATATCCATAGTCGTATTCATTCCAGACAGGACTGAATACTGAGTCAGAACTTCGCTTGCACCGATGCAAGAATTTTGTACCGATTCAGTCTTGCTCGTTCATGGACCAAGTCAGTCCACAGGCTCGTTTTGCTCGTTTTCATCGACATTCATTAACTTAGACTGAATTCGCTGATTCAGTCCATAGTTTGGACTTAGCTTGATTTGCTGTCCAAAGATGTGGCCCAAAAAGAGGTTGTAAAACTGTTTTATGTGGTCGAATCGAAACATATATCCTGAAGTCTTTGGGCTAAGGGAATCTGAATATAGAAGACGATATATAAGAAAAATAAAATATAAAAATAAAATGTAAAATATAAAAAAATAAAATATAAATATAAAAAAATAAAATATGAAAATATAAAAAAATAAAATATGAAAATAAAACTGTGTTTTGTTATCCCCCCTTTCGCCCCCCAAAATAACTCTTAACCCTTGTTTGCCAAGTGATTGTTATTGCTTTGCCCGTAATACTTATAGTCAGAGCGCCAGATTCTGTATCTAGTACCCATGCCGGAAGGTACAAAAATGTTAAGGATGGATCCCATGATAGTCGACCATGCTGAAAACGAATATCGTAGGGCGCATGTTCGCTGTTGGGGTGTTTGTGAGATATAGGCCAAAAACACCAAATTTGGCCTATAATGGTGCTCGACGATTCTAATTTTTTTTTTACAGATAAGATTTGTCAAATCCAGTGTACTCTTACATCAAAAGAAAGAAGAGACACGGGGCTACATGAATATGATTTTTTTTTTTTGTAAAAAAAAAAAAAAATAGTATACTTTTTACTGGGGTTAAAAAAAAATCAGATTTTTGTCAACAAATTTCTAACAGAAAGGCTAAAAACTCGAAATTTTTTCTAGATAAAGTATTTTTTTTTATGAAAAAAGAAAGCCCGTTTAATTCCGAAAACATTGGGCTAAGAAAAAAATTTTAATTGTTGTATTTGGGGGGTCTGCAGCTTTTTAGCGAGTATACCCGATAATAGGAATTGTGTTCAGTAACCTGCTACCTAGCGGGAAGTTGATTGATAAGCTAAGCAGAAGAAATCTATAAGCAGAAGATGAAAAAGAAAAGTAAGTCAGGTAGGCCAAGATAAAAGAAAAATACAGTTACTTTAGGTTGATTCAACATGTGATTCTGACGCAAATACTGATTTGCTGAGGGATGATAATGAAGAATATGACACAAATTTGGAAGATAAAAAAAAAAAAAAAAAATTGAAAGAAATACAATTTTTAAAAGCACTTTTGGTATTGTAAAGTTGGCTGGCAAAAGGAGTGTAATTTTTTTTTGCAGAAGTAAGAGACTTAATGAAAGTAATTTACAAAATTGCATATCACAAGAAACTAGGTGATACTGACTCCTTTAGATTTATAAGGACTGATCAAAAGGCATGTTACATTGATCAATCAGATTTAGTATTCGAACTTCCAGTTCTAGTGAAAACCCGTGGGACTGCTTGTCAACTGAAATATCTGTGATTTGAAATCGATTTGTCAATATTTAATCTAGAATGGTTGATACTTGCTGGAGAACAAGTAGTAAATGTGTTCCTGTTTGTTTTTGTACTTATTTATGAAAGTAGTCAAAATTACAACACAAAGTGGCCAAAGGTACATGATCTATGCTGTTCCTTTGACCAGTTAATGTATATTTTTTTATCTGTGTTTACTCTAAAAAAATAATGCATTACGTGTTCCAGAGATGAAATGTGTGTTTTAAGAACAAAAGTTGGTTATGAATCTTATGTATCATTTCATAATGAAATACAGTCTCGAAGGAAAATGCTTTCGAAGTCTCGAAGGAAAATGTTCCTAAAAGCAACGTGTTTTACTTGCCTTTCCTTCATGAAGCACCAAACAATCATGCAACAGTCAAAAAATCTCTGCGAGCGTTCATGACGACAAGTAAAGCTGTCGGATGTGACGATACGGTGGTCACGCAAGATCTCTTCATTTATCAGCTAGTACAGGGAGTGAAAAGTAAATACCCGGATGCCTTCAAAAACGTAACTCTAAGGATTGGAGGCTTCCACCTCCTGCTCAACTATCTCAAGGCGGTTGGTAAGATAATGGACAGCTCCGGACTCAAAGAGATTATAATGCATGCAAAGCTGCTGCTTCCTGGTACCTGCGAAAAGATATTTCAAGGGAAAGGCTACTACCAAGCTATCAATGCCTACTGCATACTGTACGATGTCTTTCTAGCCCTCTACTAGGAGTCCTTGGAAGAGTATTACTCCGAGGCACAAGAAGACTTATCCCGTCTGGACCAGCTGAGTAGTGCCATTGAGTTATTCAGGACTTCATTGGCAAACGGTGCTAACGCGCGAACTGCACTTCAGGAGGCAAACGATACCTTATTCACTTTGGCTCCCACAATGAATGCCTTCGACACGCTGCGAAATGCGTCGCCCACGTTTGCTTTCTGGCAGCAGTTCTTGGAAATACTTGAAATAGCGATGCAATTCATTCATGCTGAATGAGACTGTGACTGGGAGTCTCATTTGACAGCAACTGCCCGGATGTTGCCATAGTCTGTGGCGGCTGACCATCCTCAGCATACAAGATGTCTCATACAGTACCTATCAGACATGCGAAGTTTACTACCACAAACCTTTCCTGATGTACACAGGAAGTTCGTGAAAGGATACTTCGCAGTGAAGAGAACGCACACCAGGCTCATGGCCACCTAGTCCGATCAGATATTGGAATGTACAGTGAACAAGGATGCAAAGACGACGGCCGGAATAATAGCAGAACAAATGGATGAGAGACAGACTAAAGCTTGAATTCTTACCATACCGATTTTCGCTGCCATCAGCAACGGTTTCCTGCAAGTAGTCAACGTATCCACAAAGACATTGAATTATCACGAAGAAAATTAGTCGACGACGACGCGATTACAACTTTCGCGAGATAGAGCTCGAGACATTTTCACTACATGTGGCAATCAGTTCAGCAGAGTGAACTTCGACCTAGTGAATATTGTGACGTCAGAAGTTTTGGACGATGATAAGATTGTTTCTGATATTACTTGCGCAGCCACAAAAGGAAAAGAGGTGGTTGAGGACTTTTTGTGCAACAGGAAAGACGATGCGAAAAAGGTTACACTCCGAACTTTCCCTTCAGAGAGGAAAACTCAGAAAGTGAATTGTGTCCCTAGAACCGATCTCCTGAGCTCTGAAGCAACAGCCTTGAAGAGAATCATTACTGCTCAGTTGAGCTACGGCGAAGAAAAGGAGAAAGCAGTTGCAAAGATCCTCACAAAAGAGATTCTTCTTTTCCCTCCATCCATTTTTGAACATCTTCCGCAACAATCAACCAAGACATCCTCTGGCTGGAAAATGAGGACGGGGAACAAAGCTGTGCTGTTGAACTGGCTAAGAAAGAAAAGGAGGACTTGGAGCTTGGCCGTCGACTTTGAAATCCAAAGAAACAATATCAGCTACAGTACACACCATTAACCTAATGTCCAAGGTGAGGTAATATCGGCCTGTTAGGTTTGAAACAGTCAAATCCTTCGTGGAAAGATTGCTTCTATCGTTGCTGAATGATCTTCCAGTGGGTATTCCTGAAGTCCACGTTGTCGCAGATCGGTACGACGGGCTGTTTGGGAAGCTCACGTACAACGGACAGTCGATCTCCTTGAAATCAGCATGCAGACTCCAAACGAGGGAAAGGGAAAAACCTCCAGATTTCCGCTCTTAGCACATTTGAAGAATGGGATGCCTTACTTGCAAGCTCAGCGTCTAAAAGCCGGCTCCTCGAAATTTTGTATGAAACCTGGAGAAGGTGGGTGATCAGCTTCCGAACGCACTCAACATTTTTCTCTCAGGCGGGTTCAAGGAGAGATTCAAAGTGTCTCTGGTCAAGCGTGGCTGCAGTCGAACTTTACCAGAACACTGTGACTACGAGGAATGCTTGTCCTCCAGCCACGAAGAGGCTGACCAATACCTTATGACACTTGCCAAGCACGCAAGCCGTTACGCTTGTAGCATCGTTGCGCATGCCAACAACACAGACGTGGTAGTAGCCTGTGTTCATTTTTTTGAAGAGCTTCAAGCTGAAGGACTGAGCGAACTTTTCTTGAAGTTCCTGACTTACATTTTCCCAGTACACGAGCAGGTTGATGGATTCTACTTGTCCAAAGAGGAGCAGATTATGTTACCGTTCATGCACTGTCTGTCAGGGTGTGACACAACGAACTTTTTTTTCGGTGTCGGGAAAGCTTCTTTCTTAAACACCGCGGCGTCTCCAGCTTTTGCCTCAAAAATTATGTCTGTGACGGAGCGGATCAAGGATGCAGAAGGGAAGCTTTCAGTCGATGCGTTTAGAGAAGTTTACGACCTATCAAAATCCATGGTCATTGAAATGTACGGTAAACAGGCAGGACTCAATTTACTGGCCAGTGTAAGGGCTTACATTTGGTGCCAGAAGCAAAATGTGAGAAGACTGCCACCTTCTGACTACACCTTCGAGCCATGCATAAGAAGAGCCATATTCGCTACATGGATAATCTTGTCGTCAGTACAGGCTCGGCCGAGCATTCCAGATCCACTCCTCCATGGATGGAAGATGGCTGAAGGGGGAGTAGATGCGGTCGTCTCAAGCTGTAAAGAAGCATCAAGCCTGGAAGCTTACTGCAGATGCAAAAGTGGAAGATGCAGGAAAGACTGTAGCTGCTCAAAAATGAAAGGATGCTGCAGCTTATGCTCCTGCCGCGGAACGAGAAGGGCACACAGGGAGTCTGACCTTGCCCCACCTGAATTCTCGAAAGAAGAAAATGAAGAATATTTTTGAAAGTTCTATTTGATACCTTATACTTTTAATTACAACAGGTCCCCAATCAGTTACTATTACCCAATTTTACGGGCAGGCCGAGTAAGACAACTCCAGTGCGCCGACTGAATCTATCTGTGAAGCAGAATTCTTTCATGTAGTAAATATCTCAGTCGTATCAGTGGCAAATCAGGTCCCAAAAAGGTAATTGCAGACGCCTTAGTACACCAGAAAACATATTCGTCCATTCAAAAAAAAATACTTTTTTTGTCAACATTTTTTAAAATCTATTTTTATTTTTAAGTAAAAGTTAAAATAGTTTATATTTTCTTAGCTCAAATTGTACAGAATTAAATGAACTTTCTTTTCGAATATGAAAAAAAATTTGTTACATTGAAGAAATCTTGAGTTTTTAGCCTTTCTTTGAGATATTGTCGAATTTTACAGCACTTATTTTGAAACTGCAGTAAATAGAGAAAAAAAAATAAAGTTTTCTTTCAATTAAAAATTAAATTCTTGAAAGAAGAAATAAAGAGAAATCTCTCTTTAAAGAGAAATAAAGAAGAAATCTCGAAAGAAGAGATCAAGATCTCTTCTTTCGATCGATATAACATTACGCCGAATTCGTCACCCCAATAATTCGCGAAAAAATCCTGAATCGTCACACTTAGTTATAGGCTAAATTTGACGTTTTTGGCCTATATCTCAGAAACGCCCCAACGGCGAACATGCGCCCTACTATATTCGTTTTCAGCATGGTCGACTACCCTAAGATCCGTCCTCAGCATTTTTGTACCTTCCGGCATGGGTGGGTGCACGATACAGAATCTGGCGCTCTGACTATTAAGATGCTCCCAGTAGATGCTTGCTTTATTTATTGTCCTCTGGTAAATATTTAAAGCATTAAAACTGTTATTATATGCCGAATTCCGGCTTGGCTGCGCAAAAAATAACACGAGGTTCTTACTTATTCCTCCCATGCAGGTTGGCACATAAGGTGACAACGGTGCTTCTCCAGGACGATCTCTGAAGAGCTAGCAGCCACAAGCGAAGCAAAGATATACCCACAAGTTTAGTGTAGTGTACAGCCAGTATTCTTTAGAAATGAAAAGGATTAGTGGTAGTTTTCATAATTTTCCAAGAGTGAAGGTCAGATATCTTCAGTTCACTGACTTACTTGCTATTAATTTCTCAGTATTTTAGCTTCCCCAATATTGTTGGCTTTATAACTTGTCACTTTTCGGATTACTACCGCCGAACTGCTCTTCCACTCATCCCACTCATAGCCAGCTAATAACTACAGCTTTTTTTTATTGATTGCTTTTAAAGCAATTGAACTGAAAATTTTATTGCTCACAGTAAAATTGAACGCATAGAACTTTGGAAGCTGTGTGCAAGTTCTTTTTTTCACTTTTTTTCATATCGCTCTTCTGTATGAGCTTCCATACACAAGAATACATTTGAAAGAAAGCTTTCTTTAAAAGTTTTCCCATCCAAAGAAGCTTTTGAAGCAGTGGACCCACGTAGCTTAAGCTTTGAATTAATTTTGTTGGCCCACGGTAGAATAATTAAGAAAAATGTATCAGCCTCAGTTGAGAATATTATCAGATAATCAAATAAGCTTTCTAAATTAAAAAAAAATATAGATGCAACATAAGGAAAAGTGATAAACTGAGCCTCCTAAAGAAGCTATTGGCTAACCACAATGTTTTTATTCTTAGCGAGGATGAAGTTGTTCGTATCCTACTTCAAGTTTTCACTGACGATAGTCACTCAATTGATTGTCTGAGAACTGTTTGGTCCTGGGACTGGGGGCATAGTACAAGAAGGTTCAATCACTGGCTGCAGAGAGATCAAGGAAGAAAGGCTCATTCAAAAACAAGGAAGAAAAAGAAAGGACACAGGTAATACTCATGAAGTTTAAGGCACTCTTGGGTTTGTCTGATTTTTCAGCAACAAAAAAGCTTGTTAACTTTTTTATTTTAATATGTAGCTTTAATTGAAATTTTTTTTTACATTATCCAAGAAGATGATTATAGACAAGTTTCTTATGCTTAGAGAGACACAAACAAATTACGGTAATAGTTTCTTGTTAACTATTGTTGTTTCATCTGCTTTAATTTATCTTTCTCAATTGTTTTGTTTTACTTGCTGTTATATAGATACCTCTATTTCCTCATGGCTAAACATTCCGTTGTCACATTACTGAATAATATTGAGAGGGATAAGTACACAAAGTCAGTATCTTGCACACTTTTAAGATAGGAGCAGTTGCTTCTCCTAAAGCACGAAATTAAAGACCCAAATTATTGTATATCGTGGATCAAAATAATGTTAAAAGTGTGAAATTTGTGAGAGTTCAAGGATTCACAAAAGGTCTTGCTGTGGGACTCGTCCATCCGAAAGGTCGTGACTTCTTTGCATATTGTGATAGACAGTAGGCGATAATTTGTATCGCATTCTGTTGCTGTACTGAAGAACTTACCTCCATCCCTTCCCCTTCCCTACAAAGAGCGGGTCTTGAAATAAATTCACGCCCAGTTATCTTAAAATACAACATTAAAAATAGAGGATTTGAAACTTTCAAAAATGTAAAGGCAAAAACAATATAAAAAAAAGTCCTGTATTATCTTAAAAAAAAAAAAAAAAAAAATGAAAACAGCCTAGACACCAAAATTTTATTTTTGGAGTAACATTTAAGCTTCAAAGAAAAAAAAATCCAAACGATATCATTAACCGTATTTTATTTTTTATCACAACCATCACTAAGAATACCCTTCTGATCGGAGCATCAACCTCTTTAACTCTTTGAGACAACATTATTTTTTAATTACCTTTAGATACGATAGTGTCTAACTTGTATGTTGGGGAGAGCATAAAATATTAAAGATATTGGAACCACCATTGGAACAGTTAGTAAAGGCAAAAGAAGTGAAAGGTTGGAATGTCATATTGCTGCTTTCGACGAAACTATCAACTAACTTGATTATTTTGGAATTGGTTTTGTTTCGTAAAGGGAACAATTTCAAGGACGAACAAGATAGAGACAAGGAGGTTTGTGTTTGTGCGTAACGATATCTGAAACAAAATGGAAAGAAAAAGCCGAGTACATAAAATACAATTAGCTCTAAAGAACATTTATCACGTTTCAACCATGTCTCTAAGTAGATTCATTTGTCTGCAATGTAATTGTGTGTTTTTTTCAGGCTTGTAGGATATGTATTATGTGCGTCATTAAAGGTACAAATTGAACGGTTCTTCAACGGTTCTTGAACGGTTTTTCAAACAGTTCGTGGTAACGAACTGTAAGCAAGGAGTAATGTGACTCAATAGTAACCGAAACTCTAAGAAAGAGAATCTAGATAACAATAGATACATCAAAAGAATCAAATTTTGATGCTTATTCAAAGTATGCAAAAATTCAGCAAATTTAATGGCACCCATGAAAAGTTACGAGCCTGAGGAAATTTACCAAATTTTTTAAAAGGGGGAAACACCCCCAAAACATCAAGCAATAATAATGAAAATCACACCATCTGATTCAGCATACCAGAGAACCGTATTGTAGAGTTTTAAGCTCCTATATACAAAAATATGGAATTTTGCAGTTTTTGCCAGAAGAAAGATATTTTCCCAGGGCTAATCGTATTGAACCAGCGATCATAGAAGATCGAGACAGGACTTACTTGATCGGAAATCAAAAGTTCCAGTGCCTTTTTTAAGTGACCAGAAATATTGGAGGGCAGCTAGCCCCCCCCCCCTTCCCACGCTGGTTTTCCATCAAAGTCACCCGATCAAAATTTTGAGATAGTAGTTTTTTCAGCATTGTCGAAAAGTTTAATGACTATGTTTTTAAGGATGACTTAACCCCCTTCAGTCCCCGGGGTAAGGGCTGCAAGTTATGAATTTCGCCCATTGCATTGTATAGTATTGGTTATTGGTAAGTATATAGACGCTTTCAGGGGAGATGTTTCTGGTGGAGGGGGGAAGGCTATCTTTCCATAGAGAAACTTTTCATGGAGGAAGGGAATTTTCCATAGAGGGTGAGACGGATTTCCCAGCATTATTTGAAAAAACCATCAGAAATTAAACATTAAAAAAATAAGTTATTTTTTTAACTGAAAGTAAGGAGCGACATTAAGATTTAAAACAAACATAAATTATTCCATATATGAAAGGGGCTATCCTCTCCTCAACGCCCGGCTCTTTACGCTAAAGTTTATTATTGTTTTATAAAGTAGACTCGAGAGAAAGAGTCAAACTTTAGCTTCAATAGCGGGGCGTTGAGGAGGGGACAGCCCTTTTCATATGCGGAAAAATTTCTGTTCGTTTTAAGTTTTAATGTCGCTCCCTACTTTCAGTTATTTATTTATTATTTTTTTTTAAGGTGAAAGTCGCTAAATTCATTGCAGTGTTAATTTTCCTACGCTATGAAAAGAGATCTTGCTCTCTGACCCGACATGTCAGGAAAATGGTTTTTTGCACAATCGATCTTTGAAAAAGGATCTAAAGTTTGGCCGATTTATTTTTTTCGATTCAATTCTTAGAAAAAAGAAAAAAAATATAAAGTGAAACCTGGTAGCGTTTTTTGAAAAAGGTCTGGAGTGTAAAAAATGGAAAATTTGAAAAAATCGGAAGTACTATAAATTAAAAAAAAACTTCAAAATCAAATGGCCGGATTAAAAATTCTTGATTTTTTAAATTTATTCCCCACGATTTTTTTTTTTTTTCATTTTTGGTGTCTAGCAGGTCGTGAATAAAAGCGACAAAGTCGAAATTAACTTCAAATTGTAGCCTCTTCTTTTATGTTGTGTATTCCAAACTTTTCAGCTATTAATCCGAATTAGTAATTTTTTATTTATTTAGTGTGTATATAGATGGAACAAATAAAAAATTTATTTTATTTCTGCCGTTTTATGTAATGCCACTTCACACCCCCTGGCTGTAGACATACCTGAGGCTTTCTTTAATCTGAGTTTGACTATCGAGATAATCACATAAAAATGACTAGGAGAAAAAAGATTGAAAAGGATGGCTAAATCTAAAATAAATACGGGAAGTACATCATTTATAAAGTAACTGTTTGGATTAATAATTTGGTTTAATATTTGACCAGTAGCGGTTTTAGGCCTCGTAATGGGGGGGGGTACACCACATTAGTGTAAAATAATGCAACCCCTCCTCTGCTTGCCATGGCGTAGAACGGCCAATGTATTTGATAAAAACAATGAGAGTAACCACGGCGTAAATTGTAATAGTAACAAAAAATCCTAAATGAAATTATTTTTATGTATATTACTTTATCTATGCCGGCTCAATTTTACATTTGGAGGTGTTCCAGGGAATTTTCTGCTGGGTTGGAATTGCACAGGAAGTTGGAGGATATTTTCAGTCGGAGGGGGGGATTAGCCATAGGAAAAATTCCCCCATGTGAAAGTGTCCACAGAAGCAGTTATCTACTGGGAGGCGGACTCTTTTTAATTTGGATTAAAAATTTAGTTTAATATTTGATCATTAATGATATTAGGCCTAATAGTCGGGGGGAGGGGCAAGGTATACAAAGTGTGTAAAAACATAAAATAAAATGAAGTTTGTGTCAGATAAACAGGGGGAGGGGCAGCTGCTCCCTTCTCCCAGGACATGGACGGCCATTTTATCTAATTAAAACAGCGAGAGTAACTATGGTGTAAAATAAAAAAAAATCCCGGGGTATAAGGTAGGGTAATTCAAGGGTAAATTAGTCTAAATTAGGCGGTTGAAGAGGGCAAACGGCGACCAGGGAGGGTGGGAGAGGGATAATAGGTTATGAAGAAATTATTTTCCTGCCCTGTCCCATGCCAACTGATGGCAAAGGAGGATCTAGAGCATTTTTTTGTGTGTGGTGGAGGGGGCAATGTGACAATGGGGGGATCTTAATCTATTTGGTTAGTTAGCAAAGTCTCTCTCTCTTTCTCTCTCTCTCTCTCTCTCTCTCTCTCTCTCCCTCTCTCTCTCTCCCTCTCTCTCCCCCTCTCTCCCCCTCTCTTTCTCCCTCTCATTCTCCCTCTCTCTCTACCCCCTCTCTCTCTCTCTCTCTCTCTCTCTCTCTCTCTCTCTCTCTCTCTCTCTCTCTCTCTCTCTCTCTTGTAAAATTTCATTTGTAAAAAAGAAAAATTGTTGTCATTTGATCAGGCCTCAATCTCGCCTAATATTGTTGTTTTTAGTAATAAATGGTTCTGAAATTGACCAACATACTTTTTTTGTTGGGCCATTACTGAATTACTTCAGATTATATCCAAGTGTTTGGATTATACCGTTGAAATTATATCTAAAAGGTAATATCCCAATCCCGTATTCAAAGAAATTAATGCTAGTATGAACAAGGCTACATACAGGGATGGCATCTGGACATTTTTTCCCTCAACCTGTCGTTTTATTTATCCTATGAATACGCCTCTATTTCATGACCCATTTCGGTTTTTGCCAAAGTGGCATTTGTCAACTTCTACTCCTATTAAAACTCCAGCTGCATTTTTTTTTTCATGACAGCTATCATTAGTAACTTAAATATCGTTAGAAGCTAATCGTAGATCGAAACTACAAGATCTCTGTCACAATCGAAAATTACGCCCTTACTTTTTCCATACAAAAAGCTTTGTCATATAAATTGAAACTTCGCTGTTTAGCCGTTTGGGTGGAATGAGCCGAACCGAAAATTAAAAGTTTTGCGCTCTGCACATTCCTAGAAGAAGCATTTGAAAACTCGACCATTGAAACTTCTCTATCTTACAGTTAACGAATTGAAATTTCATCTTCTTCCTTTTAAGGTCAAGGGGAATTTTGCCCCGCTAAAGCGATTCGTGATTTTGCCCATTTTATTGTTTGATAGCCCTTTTCCGTTTGCCCTGTGGATCTGTAGAATAGAATTTTGCAAGACTTTTCAAACAGTTCGTGGTAACGAACTGTAGTAAGGAGCGACCCGGCTCAATAGTAAACGAAACTCTAAAAAACGGAATTTCGATGCTAAAAGATATATCAAAAGAATCGGATTTTTATGCTGATTTAGTCTTTGTCATCAAAAGTTACGAGCCTGAGAAAATTTGCCTTATTTTAGAAAATAGGGGGAAACACCCCCTAAAAGTCATAGGATCGTAACGAAAATCACACCATCGCATTCAGCGTATCAGAGAACCCTACAAAAAAATTTCAAGGTCTAATCTACAAAAATGTGGGATTTCGTATTTTTTGCCAGAAGACTAATCACGGGTGCGTGTTTATTTGTTTGTTTTTTTTTTGTTTTTTTTTCCCCAGGGGTCATCGTATCGACCAAGTGGTCCTAGAGTGTTGCAAGAGGGCTCATTCTAACGGAAATGAAAAGTTCTAGTGCCCTTTTTAAGTGACCGAAAAAAATTGGAGGGCACCTAGGCCCCCTCCCACGCTCATTTTTTTCCCAAAGTCAACGGATCAAAATTTTGAGATAGCCATTTTGTTCCGCATAGTCGAAAACCATAATAACTATGTCTTTGGGGATGACTTACCCCCCACAGTCCCTGGAGGAGGGGCTGCAAGTTACTAACTTTGACCAATGTTTACATACAGTAATGGTTATTGGGAAGTGTACCGACGTTTTCAGGGGGATTTTTTTGTTTGGGTGTGGGGTTCAGGGGAGGGGGCTATATGGGAGGATCTTTCCTTGGAGGAATATTTCATGGGGGAAGAGAAATTCAATGACAAGGGCGCAGGATTTTCTAGCATTACTATTAAAAAAAACACAATGAAAATATAAACATGAAAAAGTATTTTCAATTGAAAGTAAGGAGAAGCATTAAAACTTAAAACGAACAGAGATTATTACGCATATGAGGGGTTCTAAAAATACTTTAGCATAAAGAGCGAGGTATTTAGAAGGAGATAAATACTTCGCTCTTTATGCTAAATTATTTTTAGTAATTTCAACTATTTATTCTACGGCCTTTCTGATTCAGGGGTCATCAAACAGTTCGTGGTAACGATCTGTAGTAAGGAGCGACCCGGCTCAATAATAAACGAAACTAAAAAACGGAAGATGCTAAAATATACATAAAAAAACAGATTTTCATGCTGATTTTAAATATATAAGTTTCATCAAATTTAATCTTTGTCATTAAAAGTTACGAGCCTGAAAAAATTTGCCCTATTTTAGAAAATAGGGGAAAACACTCCCTAAAAGTCACAGAATCTTAACGAAAATCACACCATCGCATTCGGCGTATCAGAGAACCCTATAGCGAAATTTTCAAGCTTCGATCTACAAAAATGTGGAATTTCGCCAGAAGACAAATTTTTTGCCAGAAGACAAATCACGGGTGCGTGTTTATTTATTTATTTATTTTTTCTTTTTTTCCCCAGGGGTCATCGTATCGACCAAGTGGTCCTAGAATGCCGCAAGAGGGCTCATTCTAACGGAAATGAAAAGTTCTAGTGCCCTTTTTAAGTGACCAAATAAATTGGAGGGCACTTAGGCCCCGTCCCACGCTCATTTTTTCTCCAAAGTCAACAGATCAAAATTTTTAGATAGCAATTTTGTTCCACATAGTCAAAAACCATAATAACTATGTCTTTGGGAATGACTTACTCCCCCAGAGTCCCTGGGGGAGGGGCTGCAAGTTTCAAACTCCGACCAGTGTTTACATATAATAATGGTTATTGGGAAGTGTACAGTCGTTTTTCAGGGGATTTTTTTTTTGGTTTTGGGCTGGGGTTGAGGGGAGGGGGCTATGTGGGAGGATCTCTCCTTGGAGAAATATGTCTTGGGGGAACAGAAATTCAATGAAAAGGGCGCAGGATTTTCTAAAATTACTATAAAAAAAACAATGAAAAAATAAACATGGAAATTTTTTTCAATTGAAAGTAAAGAGTAGCATTGAAACCTAAACGGACAGAGATTATTACGCATATGAGGGGTTCTAAAAATACTTTAGCATAAAGAGCGAGGTATTTAGGAGGAGATAAATACCTCGCTCTTTATGCTATAGTATTTTTCGTAATTTCAACTATTTATTCTACGGTCTTTCTGATTCAGGGGTCATTCTTAAAGAATTAGGACAAAGCTTACGATTTAGTGTAAAGAACGAGGTATTAACGAGGGTACAAACCCCCTCATATACATAATAAAAATTAATGAATATAAAAGTTTGTTACGTAAGTTAATTCTTAAGTTACGTATATTTTTTACTAATAAAAAAATTCGTTAAAAATTAAAATTTATAGTTGCCTTTTTATGTAACCGAAAAATTGCATGGCAACTAGGCCTCCTTCCCCATCCCTTATTTCTCAAAATCGTCTGATCAAAACTAAGAGAAAGCCATTTAGCCAAAAAAGGAATTAATATGCAAATTTCATTTTAATAATTTATGTGTGGAGAGCCAAAATCAAACATGCATTAATTCAAAAACGTTCAGAAATTATATAAAAAAAACTAGTTTTTTAAACTGAAAGTAAGGAGCGACATTAAAACTTAAAACGAACAGAAATTACTCCGTATATGAAATGGGTTGTCCCCTCCGCAATCCCTCGCTCTTTACGCTAAAGTTTGACTCTTTGCCACAATTCTGCTTTTTAAAACAATTAAAAGCTTTAGCGTAAAGAGCGAGGGATTGCGGAGGGGACAACCCATTTCGTATATGGAGTAATTTCTGTTCGTTTTAAGTTTTAATGTCGCTCCTTACTTTCAGTTTAAAAAAACTAGTTTTGTTTTATATAATTGCAATTAGAATTGATTTTGTATGTATTATTACCATGTTTTTTTGCTCGATATGTTCGCATACACATAACCGTAACCTGCTTAAACCTAAATTTCTCCCAGGCTAGGGGGAGGCCTACCTAAGAACCACCACTTGAATGTATAATACTTGGTGATTGCAGTGGAAGGTTCGAGTACTTCTAAAATTTGTGAAACTTGTAAAGGAAGTAGAATAACACCACTTGTAAAGGAAGTAGAATAACCACTATAAAGGAAAAATTCAGTTGATGAAAAGAAAAGTTCTGTGGCCATCTATTATTGTTCCAAATGAAATTATCTCCTAAGCTTGAATATGTAGCAATCATTCTGGATTTATATGAAAACAAAATTTATATTGAACTATTACCAGGCGGAACAAGCTATAGACATGGAGGCGGAACTCGAAAAGCCTCTTGTTTATGTTACATCTGCCAAGGAATATATGTCGAACTTATCTAACTAATAGTTCCTAGCGATGTAAGGGCGTGCATTCTCACATGAATTTATGGACTGGCCGCTTTTATGCTGTGAAAAAAATTTGGTGGGTGAATTTAATGACCTACAAGATTGTTTTTCTTAGCTTCTTTGAATAATCCTTTCGAGTCGGGCGGTATAAGCATCACTTTAAAAGACGGAATATGTAATTAAGAAAATAAGTTCTATACCAACAGTGATTGGAATTTAACGAAAATTTTAAATCATTTTCTGAGGAAACAACTAGTGTTTTGTTACTAGACAATTATTTCCAGTAGTGGCTGTTTTTTTTTCTAATTACGGAACTTTCGAATTTCGCAAAATAGCATGGATCATGCTAGGAAAGAATATCTTGAACCTTAAATGGATGCCTACAAAAATATAGTCTAATTATGGTGAGACCATTAGAAGACTGTAAAACATTTTTGGATTGTTTTAGTAGACAAGTCCGAAGCCAATCTGTGTTCGTATCTTTTAAAAATTTAACGCGTATAACGCGTAACGCGTATATTACGTTGTTTTGTCTTTGTCGAAAGTATTGCAGTGATTTTAAGTGGAGTAATAAGTTTGAGTGTTCTTTTTTCTCTTGGATAAATCAAAAACTCGAATGCAATTCAAAGCAGTATGCGTCACGCTGTATATTGAGTCTTGAACTGAGACCCAAACTTGTTTTTATTTTGTCTAAATTTTACTTAGATTTAGGAATAACGTTTTCAAATTTGTATGAGCTTCTAGAAAAAAAGAACCTATCCAAATCTGGGACGATGAAAGCCGTCTTGGTACTTAAGTATTATACGAGAAACGTAAATAGCGACGATGACCACACTGCCTTTCCATATTAAACAAACACAACTTAGAAACAATTGGGAAAGTTTTTCAAAGACCGTGGAATTCAGTTCAGTGAAAATTTCGGCCCTATATCCAAGGGCCGTCTTCTGCACAACACCAGAAAATGCATATATATATATATATATATATATATATATATATATATATATATATATATATATATATATATATATATATATATATATATATATATATATATATATATAAATATATATATATATATTTTTAACTACGTAAAACTTACGAATATACAACATTCTTCGCTGTCCCATTGTCTGTGCATATAAATAGATTGTCAGGTTTACCGACTCTTGAACATGCAACATATAATTGTCCATGGGAAAAACAATCCGTATTCAGATCTATACCTCATTATTCTAATGATTGCCCTTGAGGTTTGTTGATGGTGATTGCTAATCGAATATTCCCTGTGTCCCCGTCATCCCCCGTGCCCCCCGGCGTCCCCGTCGTAGTTGTGTCCCGGTTGTCATTTATATTCCCTGTGTCCCGGTCGTTATTTGTGTCCAAGTGTCCCAGTCTGTAATTTATCTTTGAGTGTCCCGGTCGTCATTTATATTCCCTGTGTCCCGGTGTCCCGGTCGTCATTTGTGTCCTGGTGTCCCGGTCTGTAATTTCTCTGGTGTCCCAGTCTGTAATTTCTCTTTGAGTGTCTCGGTCGTCATTTGTGTTCCCTGTGTCCCGGTGTCCCGGTCGTCATTTGTGTCCCGGTGTCCCGGTCTGTAATTTCATCAGTTAACAAACATAACGTCAGTCGACAAACAACTTCATGACGACATACAGCTCAATCCTTATAATGACGTCAGTCGACAAACATGACGTCAGTCGACAGACACACAAACAAACAATTTATATATATATATATATATATATATATATATATATATATATATATATATATATATATATATATATCTATATATATAAAAATAAGTTGTCTGTCTGTGGATCAGGTGACGTCATGTTTCTGTGTTCACTGACGTCATGAAATTAGTTGTCGTCATTTTTGCTTTGACGGTGACGTCATTCAAGATATTTAAGACATATGTTCACGTAGAAATCTATTAATGTTTAAGTTTACAATGACTGATGAACTTACCATGGCAAAAGCCGATGAAGATGCTCAAAGAGTCTATGCCAAAAAACTTGCTGCTGATAGAGAAAGTCAGAAAAGAAAGCGTGCTGAGGAACTACCAGAGCAACGCGAAAGCAGACTTGCTGCTAAAAGAGAAAGTGAAAAAAGAAGGCGTGCCGAGGAATCAAAAGAACAGCAAGGAAACAGGCTTGAGGCTGATAGAGAAAGAAAGAACAGAAAGCGTGCCGAGGAATCAAAAGAACAGCAAGGAAACAGGCTTGAGGCTGATAGAGAAAGAAAGAACAGAAAGCGTGCCGAGGAATTACCAGAGCAACGCAGAAGCAGACTTGCTGCTAAAAGAGAAAGTGAAAAAAGAAGGCGTGCCGAGGAATTACAAGAACAGCAAGAAATCAGGCTTGCTGCTGATAGAGAAAGTAAGAAAAGAAAGCGTGCCGAGGAATCACAAGAACAGCAAGAAATCAGGCTTGCTGCTGATAGAGAAAGTAAGAAAAGAAAGCGTGCCGAGGAATCAGAGCAACCTGAAAGTTATCGCCTGGCATTCAGGTACAACCCAGTCGATGATTATAGCTTGAGTAGATGTGTTCAAATCGGGACAATGTCTAAAATTTGTCCCTATTGCAAGGCCTTGAAATTCAATGGTGAAACAATGGGAATGTGTTGCGCCTCAGGAAAAGTTAAAATTCCTCTATTGGCTGCACCACCAGAGCCATTGAAGACTTTCCTTACTGGAACTACGTCAGAATCTAAGCGTTTTTTGTCAAAAATCAGAAAATACAACTCATGTTTCCAAATGACGTCGTTTGGAGCCCAAATCGAAAATCCAGATCAATTTATGTCTACTTTCAAAGTAAAAGGGCAAATTTATCATAGAGCAGGGTCCCTTCTACCATTCTCAGGCGAGAATCATAAATTTTTACAATTGTACTTCATCAGTGATAGAAATTCTGAATTGAATGCACGTTGCGAAATTTCTCCCAACGTTGAAAGGATAATCGTTTCCCAATTGCAACATCTTTTCCACGAAAATAATAATTTAGTGCGTCTGTTCAAAACAGCCATCGATTTGATGCCTACTGATACGCATAAAATTGTTATTTCCGCTGACAAAACGCCTCCTGGCCAACATGTGCGTAGATACAATGCTCCAACTATCGACGAAGTGGCAATCGTTATGGTCGGTGATCAGTTTTTACCTCGAGATATTATTCTTCATAAGCGAAACGCTCAGTTGTTAAGAATTGCTGAAACTCATCGATGCTACGATGCCCTACAATATCCTATCATTTTTTGGGATGGAGCCGACGGCTATCACTTTAATATTAAATTGATGAATCCAGCCACTAACAAAGAAATGAATAAGAAATGCAGTGCAATGCATTGTTATTCCTATAGACTAATGATTCGGCAGGATGAAGAAAATTATATTTTAAAATGCCGTGAATTTTTTCACCAATTCGTCGTTGATATGTATGCTAAAATTGAATCAGAACGTTTGCTATATATCCGCCTGAATCAGACCAAGCTGCGCTCTGAACAATACATATATTTGCGAGATGCAGTTATAAATGACGGTAATACCACAAACGTTGGAAGATTAACAATTTTACCTTCGTCATATGCTGGCAGTCCCCGTCATATGCATGAATATGCTCAAGATGCTATTGCGTATGTTCGTCTCTATGGTCGTCCAGATTTATTTATTACATTTACATGTAATCAATCTTGGGACGAGATACTGCAGCTTTTACTTCAAGGACAATCGGTGGTTCATAGGCATGACATTACGGCCCGTGTCTTCCGGCAAAAGTTGAAATCACTGATAAACTACATTGTAAAACTTGAAGTGTTTGGGTCAGTGCGATGCTGGATGTATTCAGTGGAATGGCAAAAACGAGGTTTGCCACACGCACATATACTAATCTGGCTACATAAAAAAATTACTTCGAACGAAATTGATGATGTGATTTCCGCTGAAATACCTGATAAAAATGTCGATAAGGGGTTACATGATATTTATTGTAAAAAATATGATACATGGACCTTGCGGTGCACTGAACGAAAATTCACCATGCATGGCCAAAGGAAGGTGCACAAAGCAATATCCTCGACTTTTAGTGTCAAACACAATTACTGGCAATGATGGTTACCCACAATATAGAAGAAGATCTACTGAAGATGGCGGTAAAACAGCAATAATAATGAAGCGTGACGGTACCACCATCGAAGTAGATAACCAGTTGGTTGTTCCATATTCCCCATTATTATCAAAAACATTTAATGCACACATAAACGTTGAATACTGTAACTCCGTAAAGGCAATCAAATACATATGTAAATACGTCAACAAAGGCAGTGACATGGCAGTTTTTGGCTTGCAGCCCGAAATCAAAGATTTCGATGAAATCGTACAACATCAGGCTGGAAGATACATAAGCAGTAATGAAGCTGTTTGGCGAATTCTTTCATTTCCGATACATGAACGTAGTCCAGCTGTTGTTCACTTAGCAGTACATTTACAGAATGGTCAACGTGTTTATTTCACGGAAACCAACGTGCAACAAAGAGTCCTGAATCCACCGGATACAACATTAACAGCTTTTTTTTCGCTTTGCAAAAATGATTCTTTTGCAAAAAAACTGCTGTATACTGAAGTGCCTTCGTATTACACGTGGAATACTAAAAATAAAGTATTTGAACGTCGAAAACAGGGTAAGTCAGTCGACGGCCAACCTACCATCTTCAAAGATACCACGATAGGAAGACTCTACACCGTTCACCCCAATCAACATGAATGCTTCTTTCTACGCCTGCTTTTGTTGAATGTACCCGGTCCGACATCCTTTGAGTATTTGAGGACTGTAAATGGTACTATACATGACACTTACCGTAGTGCATGCCAAGCTCTGAATTTATTGGAGAATGACCAACACTGGGATAACTGCATCACTGACGCGTGCGAAACGTCAACCCCAAGTCAAATTCGTGCATTGTTTGGCATCACTTTAACAACTTGCTCTCCATCAGCTCCTACAGAGTTATGGGAAAAATATAAGTCAAAAATGTCCGAAGATATACTCCATCGAAAACAGTTAGAGACGTCAGATATGACTTTTGATTTTACATCAGAAATTTATAACTACACTTTAGTTGTTATAGAAGATTTGTGCGTACGTTTGGCAAACAAACCTCTTCAGGATTTGGGAATGCCTTCACCTAACCGTATCGCTGCTGTTTCGACATGTGTAGAATTGGATCGTGAACAAAGTTACAGTACGAGTGATCTATTGTCGTATGTACAAAATAACATTTCCAAGTTAACGTCGGAACAAAAAGACATTTATGATACGATAATGCATTGTGTCGATAACAACGTTGGAGAAATTTTCTTTTTGGATGCGCCAGGAGGTACTGGTAAAACGTTTGTGATAAAACTGATTCTGGCATCAATTCGATCAAAAAATGATATAGCGTTGGCAATTGCGTCGTCCGGAATAGCCGCAACATTGCTGCCTGGTGGAAGAACTGCTCATTCCGCTTTGAAATTGCCTCTGAACTTGCATTCTACAGAAACTCCCACGTGCAATATTTCCAAATCATCTGGGATGGGTAAAGTATTGCTGCAATGTAAACTTATTATTTGGGATGAGTGCACAATGGCACCCAAAAAATCGCTCGAGGCTCTGGATCAATGCTTGAAAGATTTGTGAGGGAAGTCGAAACCCTTTGGCAGCACATTAATATTGCTTGCGGGAGATTTCAGGCAAACATTACCTATAATACCTAGATCAACTCCTGCAGACGAAATGAATGCTTGCCTGAAAAATTCTAATTTATGGGCACACGTAAAAACATTAAAATTAACTACAAATATGCGTGTCCGATTGCAAAGCGATGACTCTGGTCAAACATTTTCAGATCAATTCCTGGCAATCGGAAACGGAAAGCTCCCAGTAGACTCAATTTCAGGACGTATACACCTACCTGCTGATTTCTGTAATTTAGTGACGTCCAAAAATGAATTGATTGAAAAAGTATTTCCGAATATTCTAAAAAATTATAAATATAATAAATGGCTAAGTGAAAGAGCGATTCTCGCACCCAAAAATATAGACGTCCACCAAATCAACAATATTGTTTTGACCAAGATTCGAGACCAGGCAGTCCTTTACAAGTCAGTCGACACAGTTTTGGAACCAAATGAAGCGGTTAATTATCCATCTGAATTTTTAAATTCCATAGATCCTTCAGGGTTTCCACCACATGTGTTACAACTAAAAATAGGCGTACCAATAATACTTTTAAGAAATATAAACCCACCAAAGCTTTGCAATGGCACTCGACTTGCCGTAAAAAAAAACAATGGAAAACCTAATAGAGGCCACAATCTTGACAGGGCCTTTTGAGGGTGAGGCTGTTCTTATTCCTCGCATTCCCATGATTCCAACGGATCTGCCTTTTCAATTTAAAAGATTGCAATTCCCAATTCGATTAGCATTTGCCATCACTATTAACAAAGCTCAAGGTCAATCATTAGAAAAATGTGGTATAGATCTTAATACTGATTGTTTTTCCCATGGACAATTGTACGTTGCATGTTCGAGGGTCGGTAAACCTGACAATCTATTTATATGCAGCGACAATTGGACAGCGAAGAATGTTGTATATTCGCAAGTTTTACGCAGTTAATTTGTATTGTATGCAAGGCCTTGCATTGTATGCAAGGCCAAATTACGCAGTTAATTTGTCCCTATTGCAAGGCCTTGAAATTCAATGGTGAAACAATGGGAATGTGTTGCGCCTCAGGAAAAGTTAAACTTCCTCTATTGGCTGCACCACCAGAGCCATTGAAGACGAATGAATGCTTGCCTGAAAAATTCTAATTTATGGGCTCACGTAAAAATATTAAAATTAACTACAAATATGCGTGTCCGATTGCAAAACGATGACTCTGGTCAAACATTTTCAGATCAATTGCTGACAATTGGAAACGGAAAGCTCCCAGTAGACTCAATTTCAGGACGTATACAACTACCTGCTGATTTCTGTAATTTAGTGACGTCCAAAAATGAATTGATTGAAAATGTATTTCCGAATATTCTAAAAAATTATAAAAATAATAAATGGCTAAGTGAAAGAGCGATTCTCGCACCCAAAAATATAGACGTCCACGAAATCAACAATATTGTTTTGACCAAGATTCGAGACCAGGCAGTCCTTTACAAGTCAGTCGACACAGTTTTGGAACCAAAAAAAAACTAAAAAGAAAAAAAAAACTAAAAACTAATAAAAAAACTAAAAAATCTAAAAATCTAAATAAGCTAAAAAAGAAAAAAAAAGGAAAAAAATAAAGGAGAAAAACAAAACTAAAAAACGAATGTATATACAGACCGGGACACCGGGATACAAATGACGACCGGGACACAGGGAATATAAATGACGACCGGGACACAGGGACACAACTACAACGGGGACACCGGGGGAAACAGGGGGATGTAAATGACGACCGGGACACCGGGACAGGGAATGGTCGATTAGCAATCACCATCAACAAAGCTCAAGGGCAATCATTAGAATCATGAGGTATAGATCTGAATACAGATTGTTTTCCCATGGACCATTATATGTTGCATGTTCAAGAGTCGGTAAACCTGACAATCTATTTATATGCAAAGACAATGGGACAGCAAAGAATGTTGTATATTCGCAAGTTTTACGTAGTTAAAACCATATATATATATATATATATATATATATATATATATATATATATATATATATATATATATATATATATATATATCTATCTATATTCACAGGTGGGACATAGGGACACAACTACAATGGCGCGTAACTATTATGGCGCGTAACGACTTACGCGCGCGGGGGGGCTTGGGGGGGGCGCGAAGTGCCCCCACCAACTAGGTGTTATATATTTTTTTAACTACGTAAAACTTGCGAATATACAACATTCTTTGCTGTCCCATTGTCTTTGCATATAAATAGATTGTCAGGTTTACCGACTCTTGAACATGCAACATATAATGGTCCATGGGAAAACAATCTGTATTCAGATCTATACCTCATGATTCTAATGATTGCCCTTGAGCTTTGTTGATGGTGATTGCTAATCGACCATTCCCTGTCCCGGTGTCCCGGTCGTCATTTATATCCCCCTGTTTCCCCCGGTGTCCCCGTTGTAGTTGTGTCCCTGTGTCCCGGTCGTCATTTATATTCCCTGTGTCCCGGTCGTCATTTGTATCCCGGTGTCCCGGTCTGTATATACATTCGTTTTTTAGTTTTGTTTTTCTCCTTTATTTTTTTCCTTTTTTTTTCTTTTTTAGTTTATTTAGATTTTTAGATTTTTTAGTTTTTTTATTAGTTTTTAGTTTTTTTTTTCTTTTTTTTTTGTAGTTTTTACCTTCTTTTTAGTTTTGTTAGTTTTTTTTTTACTTATGTCCTGGTCGTCATTTATACTCCCTGTGTCCCGGTGCTTTGTTGATTGCTAATCGAACATTCCTTTTGTCCTGGTCGCTTTTCTTTGAGTGTCGTCATTTATTTTTTTCTTTTTTAGTTCTTTTAGTTTTTACCTTTTTTAGTTTTTTTTAGTTTTTTAGATGAAAATTTTTTTTAGTTTTTTCCTTTTTTTCTTTTTTAGTTTTTTATTGGTTTTTACCTTTATTTTAGCTTATTTTTCAGTTTTTTTCCTTTTTTTTAGTTTTTCTTTATTTTTTATTTTTTTTAGTTTTTTACCTTTTTTTAGTTTTTTTAGTTTTTTTAGTTTTTTAGCTTTTTTACTTTTTTTATTAGTTTTTAGTTTTTTTTTGTAGTTTTTTGCCTTTTTTTAGTTTTTTTCAGTTTTTTTTTTAGTTTTTTATTGGTTTTTACCTTTATTTTAGCTTATTTTTCAGTTTTTTTTCCTTTTTTTTAGTTTTTTTTTTAGTTTTTAGTTTTTTTAGTTTTTACCTTTTTTTAGTTTTTTTAGTTTTTTTAGTTTTTTAGCTTTTTTATTTTTTTTATTAGTTTTTAGTTTTTTTTGTAGTTTTTGCCTTTTTTTAGTTTTTTTAGTTTTTTAGCTTTTTTATTAGTTTTTAGTTTTTTTTGTAGTTTTTGCCTTTTTTTTAGTTTTTTTTCTTTTTAGTTTTTTTGTAGTTTTTACCTTCTTTTTAGTTTTGTTAGTTTTTTTTTTACTTATGTCCTGGTCGTCATTTATACTCCCTGTGTCCCGGTGCTTTGTTGATTGCTAATCGAACATTCCTTTTGTCCTGGTCGCTTTCTCTTTGAGTGTCGTCATTTATTTTTTTTCTTTTTTAGTTCTTTTAGTTTTTACCTTTTTTAGTTTTTTTTAGTTTTTTAGATGAAAATTTTTTTTAGTTTTTTCCTTTTTTTCTTTTTAGTTTTTTATTGGTTTTTACCTTTATTTTAGCTTATTTTTCAGTTTTTTCCTTTTTTTATTTTTTTTTTATTTTTTATTTTTTTTAGTTTTTTACCTTTTTTTAGTTTTTTTAGTTTTTTTAGTTTTTTAGCTTTTTTACTTTTTTTATTAGTTTTTAGTTTTTTTTGTAGTTTTTTGCCTTTTTTTAGTTTTTTTCAGTTTTTTTTTTAGTTTTTTATTGGTTTTTTACCTTTATTTTAGCTTATTTTTCAGTTTTTTCCTTTTTTTTAGTTTTTTTAGTTTTTAGTTTTTTTAGTTTTTTACCTTTTTTTAGTTTTTTTAGTTTTTTAGCTTTTTTATTTTTTTTATTAGTTTTTAGTTTTTTTTGTAGTTTTTGCCTTTTTTTAGTTTTTTTAGTCTTTTAGCTTTTTTATTAGTTTTTAGTTTTTTTTGTAGTTTTTGCCTTTTTTAGTTTTTTTAGTTTTTTAGCTTTTTTATTTTTTTTTTTATTAGTTTTTAGTTTTTTTTGTAGTTTTTGCCTTTTTTTAGTTTTTTTTCAGTTTTCAGTTTTGTCACCTGATCCAGTTTTTCAGGTGACGTCACCTGATCCATCCACAGATCCACACACAGACAACTTATTTTTATATATATAGATTATTATACATGACGTCATATTCAATATGACAAAAATAAATAAATAAAATAACAAGAGCTAAGAGCTTATATGACACTTGTGACGAGGCAAGAAGAGCTAAGAGCCAAGAGCTCATATGGCTCATATGAGCCAAGAGCATATATGGTATGAGCTCTAACAAAATTCTAAGAATCAATAAATTGATTTAAAAGGAAAATCAAAGGCTTAATGCCGGTCAGGATTTAAAATAAGAGCTCTGAGTCACGATGTCCTTCTAAATATCAAAATTCATTCAGATTCGATCACCCACTCATAAGTTATAAATATCTATTTTTTTCTAATTTTTCCTCTCCCTTTAGCCTCCAGGTGGTCGATTCTGGGAAAACGACTTTATCAATCGCCAAATCACTGAACCCCTCCCCCGAACTCCCCTAAAGAGAGCGAATCCAGTACGGTTACGTCAATCACATATCAATGACATTTCCTTATTCTATCCACCAAGCTTCATCCCGATTCCTCCACTCCAAGTGTTTTCCAAGATTTCCGCCTCCAACTCCTCCCAATGTCAAAAGATCTGGTCGGGGTTTGAAATAAGAGCTCTGAGACATCAATTCCTTATAAATATCAAATTTCATTAAGATCCGATCATCTATTCGTGAGATGAAAATACCCCAATTTTCACGTTTTCCAAGAATTCCGGTTTCCCCCTCCAACTCCCCCCAATGTCACAGGATCTGGTCGGAATTTAAAGCTAGAGCTTTAAAGCACAAGATCCTTTTAAATATCAAATTTCATTCAGATCTGGTCACCCTTTCGTAAGTTACAAATACCTCAATTTTCAAAATTACCCCCCCCCCCCCCCAACTCCACCAAAGAGAGCAGATCCGGTCCGGTTATGTCAGTCACGTATCTTAGACATGTTTTTATTCCTCCCATCAAGTTTCATCCTGATCTCTCCGCTTTAAGTATTTTCTAAGATTTCCGGTCCCCTCCCCCAACTGCCCCCCCCCCAATGACGCTGGATCTGGTTGAGATTTAGAATAAGAGATCTGAGTTACGAGGTTCTTCTAAATATGAAGTTCCATGCAGATCCGATCACTCCTTCTTAAGTTAAAAATACGTCATTTTTCTAATTTTTCAGAATTAACCCTCCCCCGAACTCCCCCAATAGAGCGGATCCGTTCCAATTATCTAAATCACGTATCTAAGACTTCTGCTTATTTTCCCCATCAAGTTTCATCCCGATCCCTCCAATCTAAGTGTTTTCCATGATTTTAGGCCCCCCAAACTCCCCCCAATGGCCGAGTCTTGGCCGAGTGGGTTGGTGCGTTGGATTCGGGATCCCTTGTCTGAGAGGACGCGGGTTCGAATCCCAGTGTACCCAATTCTTCAGTTTGGGACGGGGGTCAGTGGCGTGACTCTGTAAGCTTAGTCAGAGTCGACCCAGCTCTAAATGGGTACCTGGAGAAATCTGGGGAAGGTAAACAGGAAGGGTGTGCGAAAGCACAGGATGGCTGGCCCCCAACCCCCCATTGCACTTCCTGGCTGAAGGGCCAAGAAACGGAGATCAGCACCGCCGGTACGGACTGTAAAGTCTAATGCCGTATCCTTTACCTTTTTCTACCAAACTCCCCCCAATGTCACCAGATCCGGTCGGGATTTAAAATAAGAGCTTTGAGACACGATATCCTTCTAAACATCAAATTTCATTGAGGTCCTATCACCTGTTCGTAAGGTAAAAATACCTAATTGTTTCTAATTTTTCAGAATTAACCCCCCCCCCCCAGCTACCCTGAAGAGAGCGGATCCGTTCCGGTTATTTCAATCATGTATCTAGGACTTGTGCTTATTTTTCCCACCAAGTTTCATCCCGATCCCTCCACTCTAAGTGTTTTCCAAGATTTTAAGGTTTCCCCCTCCCAACTCCCCCCCCCCCCAGTGTCACCAGATCCGGTCGGCATTTAAAATGATAGCTCTGAGACACGATATCCTTTGATAACACCTGATCTTGAAGAAGATATTAAAAAAAGCGCCGGTACTGGGATTCGAAGGGATAGGGCCGCCATGAAAGGTCTTATTAGTACAATACTCACCTACAATAAAGCACCTCCATACTTGAACCAGGATTGTCCCCACGCACGCTCTCAGCCTTCTCCTCTGGTTTGCCATTCAGTTCTTATTGGGCGTACGCAAGATTATCCATCCTCTGACGGGGCAGCCGCCTGAGTGGTGAGCTCAAGGCACGGTCCAAAGGCCTGGGTTCTTCTCTAAACGGTCGCCTCGAAAAAGGAATAACTGTGTTTTATCCCCTGTACCCTTTCCATTAATCCTTATATGGGATTTCATTGGGATTTGAGTCCCTTTATGACTTTCATCCATCTCCGTCATTCCATCCCTCGGCAATATTCCTCAGTCATTGCCTCAGTGGCCAACAAAGGTTCAAGAAACACCCAGAGTTGGGGAGTGGCGTAAGTTGGCTGTATCGGGCCACTTGCGAGGAATGAGCGGGGTGTTGGCCGTGAGAGACAAAAGGTGATGAGACGTGAGAGAAAAAGTAAGAGAGAGAGTGAGGAAGTGAGAGAGTGACGCGAGGGAAAAGGTGAGAGACGTGAGGTGGCCCAGAGATGAAAGTGGTCAGAGATGAAATACCGATATCTCTGCCCCTCGCCTTCTGTTTCTCTCATTCACCCTTCACGATTTTTGGCTCCTGGTTTAGGATCCCTTCCGTCACCCTCCGCCATTTTTGGCTCCACGCTTAGGATCGTCCTCCGTCATCATCGTCTCCGTCAAGGGCTTACGATTTCATCAGGCAGGCTCTACGCTCCGTCACCAGTCCCAGACCACACACATCCAAAGAAGAAAACGCCTTCCTCCCGGCACCCACTTCAAGCCCAATACGCTCAGGAGCATGACGGGCATATCTTAAGGACAGATT